>NC_066853.1:1584880-1597380 GCF_001640805.2 Lates calcarifer
CCCTGAAGACCTGGGGTTCAAGTCCCGCTCCAGACAACCGATCAAATCAAATAAATCAAGTGGTTCTCTGTGCAGAGCACAGCACCTCCTCTCCCTGTGAACTCCCCACAAACCACTCTGACACCAGCCTCGTCCTGCCGCAGACGGCGGCTGTGCCGGCCACCTCCCTGTGTGAACGCGTGTGTGTGAATTCATGAATGTGAATGACGGCGCCCCCCCCCCTACTTTCCCTGGATACATGAGGGTAAAAATAAAAGCACCGAGCCCGTGCAGGTGTGCGCTGCGACCACCAGGTGTCACTGTGACTCCGCGCGGCGCCGCTGCCTGCCGGCCTCAGTGGAAGCTCTGTGGCGGTGGCTAACAGTTTAGTCACTGTGCCGTCCTGCTGCTCGGTGCCAGGCCGGGATAATACAAGCACAGTGAACGAGGCCCTGACGCCTCTGGCTTTACAGAGCGCGCAGTATCTGCCTATATCTCTCTGCCCTCTCTCTCTCTCCCTCTCTGTGTTGAATTAATGTGTGTGGTTTGTCTGCAGGTGCTGGTGTGTGTGAAGATCGCAGGCTTGTGTCAGCTGAATGCATTTCTGACAACACTCAGAAAATCATCTGATTAAATCCACTACAGTGTTTTCCAAAGATGCTCTCAGGTTCATTATTATCTCTGCTGCTCGTCTCCGTCTCTGTGTATTATATAACAGGGTTGGCCGGCCCTGATACACACACACACACACACACACACACCAGTCTGCAGACATCTCACCTCCACATTCATCCAGTTTAGTTTGATCAATAAGGCTGTGGACCCTGAGGGTGGACAACATGAGGTGTTACTGACTGGCATGCTCTTTCTTTTAACATCTGTGCGTAGCGTCTACTGTGAGGTTGAGGTCATAGAGGTTTGGTGTAGGTTCAGGTCTCTGGTACAAGCAGGTGATTGTTCTACAAGAAAATGAAATCTGCCGGGGGTAAAGTTCGGAGACAGTCTGACCTGCTGGTCGTGAACGTCAAAGCTTCATCCTCTGGGGACAAGGAGTCTGAACAAAATGACATGGCATGACTGAGAACACGAATCTTCATCAAATACTGTACGAAAACAAATGAAATCTCGACAGTTCATTCTCTCTCTGTCTCTGTCTCGTAATTAAGTTTCTCTTCAAAGGTATTTAGATGATCAGTCATAGCCAGGACATACTGAGATCAGCCACGTTACTCAGAGTATAATCACAGTTAAACACTGAGAAATATTGTAATAAAAAGCCGTTATTATCAGAGGCTTTTAAAGAGGGCGACAGTGCAGGTGAAGGAATATGAAGAGATGAGAGCAGCATATACAATATAAATACACAAACAAGGCATTTTGTGTTCCTGTGGCTGCATGAGAGTGTGTGTGTGTGTGTGTGTGTGTGTGTGTGTCTGCTGGGAGATGGTAGTGATGGTATTTCAGGCGAGCAGTGAGTCAGGCTGACCAACAAACACCAGCTCAGTTCATTTGGATTGGAGAGGAAGCAGGTGCATCGAGATTGCTGCTGTTTGTGTGTGTGTGTGTGTTTTTCCTACTCTGTGTGTGTGTGTGTGTGTGTGTGTGTGTGTAGATATTAAACCCACAATAAATGGCCTAAGGGCCAACGGGGGCTGCTGAGATTACTTCCATGAGAAAAAATGTGTGCTTGTGCATGTGTATGGATAGTGTGTGTGTGGTGTGTGTGTGTGTGTGCAGACATGCGTGACAAAATGTGTGTTTTTCGACGGGAGGTGTATTATTACAGGGAGGAAGGATATGATGAGGGGATACAAAGAGGATGTAATATCACAGAGGAGTAGTGGCAGAGTGGGAGAAAGCAAAGAGGAGAGAGGGATGAAAAACAGAGGAGGAGATGGAGAGGAAAAGAAAAGAAGGTAAGGAGGAGAAACTAAAGGACTGAGGAGGAGGAGGATAAAGTACCGAAGAGATGGAGTGAAGAATGAGAGAGTGAAGAGAAGGAAACAGAAGGTGGAGATCTGTCTTTTCCTTTCTCTTAAAATGAAATCATATTTGACGACTGGAATCTATTCACCAGTCTCTGAGTTCCTCAGTGTTAGTGAGTTTAGCTGCTTCAGCTGGACCAGACTGGGATCCTCCTGAAGCAGCTCTCATGTAGAAACCGGGTCAAAGACACTGAGGAGTCAGTCCAAAGACACAGCGTGTAAACAGAACAAATGACTTGTTCTGTTTGTTTAGTTAAACAGTGACTGGCGCTGCTCACCCTGACAGCATCCATTGAACTACACAGGGCCAATATTTCAATTCACACAGAGATAAAAAGAAAAGAAACAGCTCATAAATTGTGTGAAGGGGAGAAAATCCTCCAGGGGCTTTGATAGATACCTCACAAAAGGGTATACATCTCAATTTTAGAGTGAAATTGCTGGTAGAAATCTCACGAGATAAAGAGAAAAGCTATAGCGTGAGATAACAGACAAACAAAACGACCTTGAACTCAGAAATGAAAGGAGTGGAGAAGAGAAAGGAAGCACCAAAACAAAACAACTCATTAAAATCAAACAAATGACTACAGGGAGGGAGGGGGGAGAGAGGGAGGGAGGGGGAGGGACACAAAACTTGTTTGTATAAGGAGGAAGCGGCGACAGGAAGTAACAGAGAGAAAGTGTTTGCCGAGGGAAGAGAAAGACACTGAGACAGGGAGAAAGTAATAAAGGCTGATGAGGAGAGAAAGCCTGTGTGTAAATAAACTGATCCAGAAGAAACATGAACAATCACATCAACAAGAGTTACAGAGTCCTCTGTGCACACACTCCCTCACATAATCACCTCAGAGACATCCACACAGAGAAGGGTTTGACAGAGGAGGAGCTGGATTCCTCCTCCTGGCTGATGTGAAGAAACTTCAGTTACTAGTTTGGAGAAAAGTTCATTTGAGATTTTATTCCCCTTTTTTTATGCTCAGCAACATTTAGCTTAGCTTACCTGCTAATCTGTGTTGTATAGTGTCAAATACTGTGTGTATGTTACGGTTTCATATGACTGCTGTTATAACACAGTGTTGTTCTGCATTGATTTTCACAGTCAGTATTAACATAAAATCAATCGGACTGTTTGCTGGACAGGAAAGTCTGTGTGTGTGTGTGTGTGTGTGTGTGTGTGTGTGTGCGTACCTTCTCCAGGTGGGTGACTGTTCATTAAAGTGTATTTTTAATGGAGGAGTGTTCAGTCGGTGCTCAGTCATGCAGGCTGAGTGAACTTTGTCTGCACGGTTTACTAAATCAATCCAGCTCCTGTCCTCTGCTTCACTTTCCCTCAGTGCTCGTCTCTCTTTCAGATTTCAATTCCAAACAAACTTCACAGGAGACTCTCTCACTCTCTGTCTCTCTGTCTCTCTGTCTCTCTGTCTCTCTGTCTCTCTGTGTCTCTCTGTGTCTCTGTGCTCTCTCTCTCTCTCTGGAGGCACTAAAGGTGAGACGTATCATATTTAACTGAATTCATTCCTTATGGCTGAAGCAGCGTGTGAGTTACACTCTACAGATCAGTGAGACCTCTACACCTGACCCTGCAGGTGAGTGACCAATCATAAGGATGAGTCTGATGTTCAGTAAACAAATGAACTCATTTGCTCTAATTAGCCAGTGACTTCCATTTCAGTCCATTTTTCTTCTAAGAATTCACAGTAGTTCATTTATGTCAGAGAGTGAATGTGGAAATGAACAGTGAGTAAAATCTGCAGATATTTGCCCCTCCCCCTGTTGACTGACAGCAGCTACTCACCAATGACAGGAGTGGCTCCTCGGTGTAAAGTGGAGTTTGGCTCCAGGCACCAGCAACAAATAAAAAAAACTAAACAAACAAACAAACAAAAAAAAAAACGGGGGAAGGAGGTGGAGTATTGGTTTGGGCTTAAAGATCGGTGGGTTGTGGGTTTGACTGACAGTTCCTCGTGTGTTATTGGGAGATGGCGTCATCTTCATGGGCGGGATTTAAGTCCACTACAGTCGTCCCTCGAAGAGAAGCCCCTCCCATCCCCTCTGCTGACGACGACGGCTGGGAGTTTTTATTAGCGCCTCCTCCTGCGGGACGACAAGATGGAGTCAGATCATCGGGAGCAGAAAACAAAGAGGACTCACACGTGGTTTTCCCTGCAGTTACCTTGCCCTGCAGAGGAGGAGGACGGAGGCAGAGCGAGGATGTTGGCTCCTCCTCCTCCTCCTCCTCCGCCTCCTCCTCCGTTGGTCTGGGAGCAGACGTTGGCGTGGCGTGCGGCGGCTTTCTGTTTGTAGTGGTTACTGTGCAGCTTGTACTTCATCAGGAGGATGAAGATGAAGACAAGGACAGAGGCCACGATGATCCCCCCGATGATGATGATCATGGTGCCGCCCAGGAACTGGACAAAGATTTAAGACATGCAGTTAGTCTGGTGTCAGGGAGGTGATTTACTAACATCATAACATCAGTAAATTAACACCAGCTCAAAACTCAGCTGGTTCTACCTTGATGGAAATCTTTGGAGCTGTGAGTTTGGAGGTGCATGTCTGACCTTGGATACACACCTGAACAGGAAGTCTTGCAATGTATCTGCAGCTCTGACAACAGCTACTAATGCAACTTGACATGAGATTTCCAGAATGAGCTGGTGGTGACACAAAATCCATCTTTCTATGTGTCACAACATCACAACATTTCACGACCTGTCCAAGTCAGCTGACACATCACAGACCAGGTCCAGTCCACCTCAACTGCCCCTGAACTTCAATTAACACTGAATAACACCAACATTATTTTTGGTCTCAAATATGTTTGGGAAAGAGCGCAGAGTTTCTTCTTTCCAGGAGTAAAGAAACTCTGGGCGCTGTAGAAAAGATCCTTGTTGTCGTTAACACACTAACCTGGTCTCGTATCGAGTGACAGCGTCCGTACTCCGTCTCCGTGGTGAAGGACACGCAGCCCACCAGCTTGGTGCCTGTCAGGGCCGTGATACCGTCGTCGTATACGGCCAACACACACAGCTCATAGTCCCGCGATGACGCCAGGTCGCTCAGCAGGAAGTACTTGTGGTTGGCCGGGATCATCCTGGACGAGAAGAGACAGAGAGAGAGACATTTAACTTTAGGAACAAGGTTTGCTGCTGTGTACTGAACCAGACAGAAGGACGGAGCTGAACTCTGACTCGTGGACAGTCGCCACAAAACGTCCAAGTATTCTTTTCCCTCATGCAGCAAGTTTCCAAATAATAAAACTTGGGACAAACTATCCAGGCTGTTGTCTACAGCGCTGAGTGAACCCTTCTTCCAATGCAGAGGCCTGATGATTAAACATTCAAGGTGCTGGAGTCACGTCTGACTTAAGTCTGAAGTCTGCCGCCTTCTTATATTCTGATAGAATTCTAATAAGCAAAGTATTTTAGCATCACATGCATAAAACACAAAGCTCTGGTTGAACTTCTTTATCAGAGCTGGAACCTGACGTCAGAATGTGAAGCAGGAAACTGGTTCTTCCAGTTTCATCCTCTCAACTGTAAGAAACATTTCTGACATGAGATTCTCTAACTTATGTTGTGTATCATCACAACAGCGAATGACCTGCATATAAAACACTGGAGCTACAAAGAAGCACTGTTATAGTGAACATACTCTGCTGCAGCGTAATGCTTTTTAATGAACTCTATTCTTTAACAGTGGTTTATCCACCGTAAGACAAACTGAAGACAGTTCCCTGGTTATCATATCTCTGATTAATCTTTACAATGAACATGAAGAGCTGTCTCTGTCTCTAACAGAGCTGTGAGTCCTCATGCACACGTTCAGATTGTTGTATTGATATTGCAGTTTCACTGCCTGTAATGACTTCTGTTCCAGCTGCACCAGAGAGAAACACAAGTAGAGATCTAACACAACGTTCTGGTGAAGAGAAGAACAGATGGGTTTTCCAATAAAACAAAAGATTGAAGTTGAAGCACAAAATTGAAGTGGAGAGAATATGTTCACAGAGAGGAAAGACAGACAGAGCAAGAGAGAGGAGGGAATGGAGAAGGATGCTGCACTTTCAATTTTCAACTTGAAAATCAAAGGCTACAAGGTAGAGTGAGATTAAAGACGGAGGGGAGACGAGGAAGATGGCGGCGGAAAGAGGAGAGACGAATATGTGGAAAGAGAAAACAGACAAACAGGTAGACACGGAGGAGAAGGGATGAGAAAGAGGAGACGAGGTGAGGGAGTGAAAATAAAGAAATGTCACAGAGGAGGACAGAGAAACAGGAGGGAAATGGGACAGAAACAACAAAAACAAGAGAAAAACAACACATCGAGAGACATGAGATGAAACGAGGAAGATGAGAGCAAACAGACTTCACATTCTGTAGCTTAGAGAGATGCAGATTGGAAAGGAGACACCACCAAGAAGCTGCAGAGGTGACATTGAACCTTTTAACCCTCTACACCAGAGCTGCTGTGTGGAGGGAACGGACACAAAAACACCAGGAATATTTTAACTGTGCCAGCCTTAAGATGATCAACAGCCTGCTCTGATTCCTTAAACTCATTTAAGTTCAGATAGTGATGGAGGAAAGATGAGGGAACAGCTGGTAAAAAAAGAACAAAGACAGAGTATTCTGGGCTGCAGAGAGAGGAGGAGATGTTATCGATGGAATGATAATTGAATGGAGAAACATGGGAGCTGTGAACTAGGCCACCCTCTGAAACACCAAGAGTACTGCAAACACTCATTCGTTATGTTGCACAGTCACACACACACACACACACACACACACAGGAAACACAAACAAACATGCAGCAATACATCCAGACACACTTTCTCTGCTCAGAGCAGATGTATGTTGTGGTATATGAGGGCAAGACCGTATCATAGTATCACAGTATGCTATGAGACAACAGTAATACTTCATAGTAATAATGCAGTAGTACTCTCATTTAAAGGGGCCATACGTAGGTTTTCTCTGCCAGCGAACATGGTTTCTTGTCTGGCAGCAGGTGGTGGTGATGGTCGACTGGATACTACAGTGAGTTGCTAGCAGAAGTGTTGAGACAGGCTAGCTGGTTAGCATGCTAACTTCAGTAGAAAACAAGACGTTACATTACCACTGCTTTCCACTGCTGGAGACAGCTCGTGGAGTAGACACATCAGTGAGTAAACAGCTGCTAATGCTAATGTAAGCTACGTATACATATAGCACCTTTAAGCCTCACTTTTCACTCAAATGATTGTTTAATATGAAAGGCGTCGCCTGTAGTGATAAATCTCTGCAGCTCTTCTGAAACAGCAGGCAGCTGATAAAGCTACAGTACACTACCTGCACAGCACCAACACACACACACAGCAGCTGGTGGAGAGAGTGGAACATCGAGCAGCTACAGAAACACATATTTTTCTGTCCTTATCTACTTCAGTGCTGCACATGAAACAGCTGTTAAGTTCGGGTTCAGCACCAACATGTCCATGCACCACCCTGTCCTCTATAGAGGACACCATACTTCCTGCAGTTGGACTTAATCTTCTATTGGATGTTCCTACTGGGCGACACAAAGCAGAGCTACGAGGGGAGTGAATATTCGGATTAGAGGTGTAAAAATAGGCAACTTATTGAAAATTCAGAAGCATTATACTTAAACAGTGCCAACCTTGTGGATTGTGCTTTGGCAATACTGTACTTGACTGTAGTCCTGCCAAAAAGACTGAGACACCCACGGAGACTCCAAGTGGCAGTGAGTGTGTATGTGCCTCTATTGTGTTGTACACCTGTATTCTCTCTGCGTATGTGTGTGTGTATTCCTGTAGATGCACGTGTCTACTGCCTGTGTGTACCTGTGGGTGTGTGTGCGCCCTCTGTGTGTGAGCTATATATTATTCAGGTGTCAGGCGGTGCAGGGCACTTCCTATTTATCAACACTGGAGCGGAGGTGACGAGACAAGGAATGGAATTATAAAGCCTACCCTGACCCTATGGGCAGTGTGTGTGTGTGTGTGTGTGTGTGAGAGAGAGATACAGAAAGAAAGGGGTGTGAGTATGTGACTGTGTGTATGTCTATATGAGAGAGTGTGTGTGAGGCACAGCCGGTCTATAATAGAGGTCTGGTCTATAAGTGCTGCAGCGTTTTGGGTCAGACTAATGGTTGAATGGATGCCTAAGGCTCCCTTTCACACTCACACACACACACACACACACACACTCACACACACACACACACACACACACACACACACAGAATGAATGCAGAGCTACTATTATTGCCTGTGGCCTTGTTGTTGCAGCTTGAGGTAAGTCATGTCTCAGCCTGAGGCTTTCATACAGACCTTTATACAGCAAATAGAGCAGCTCTGTCAGGGTTGGTGGTTCAATTCCCTGTGTAGCTCAAAGAGCAGAGGCAGACCCTGGCCCTGTGCCAAGTGAAAAATGAACTATTCTTAATAACTTCAGTTGTGTTTGTTCATACTGATGAATGAATAATGTCTTCTTCTAGAAACAGGCGCAGAGCCTCAGTAGAGAACAAGAGAGATTCAGTTTCAGTTCAATTTGTCTGTTAAAAATATCACAGAGATATTTCACACATTTACAGGATATGTGGTGTAAAGCTCAGCGATGGCCAGAGGGAGAACTGACCAGTTTTTCCTCTGAATTACTCCCAATTAACGAGGCTTGTTGCGTTCTCGCTCGTGGTGTAATTCCTGGAATGCACATAAAATTTCTTGGTTCAAGAAGCATCTGTTCATGCAGACTCTTCCTGTTTTATCAAAGGATCACTGCACTGAGAGATGTGGACATTTAACAGGCAGGGATGATCTACAGAAAGACCCAGCTGAGTTGCATTGTGGGTAGGGATGGGATGATATATGATTTTATCGTCCATCGTGATAAAAACCACTCACAGTGAGTTGATCATAGTGAACTTCACTCGTCACAAGTGACTTTAAAAATCTGTCCAGCCAACATACAGTCCTGTATTGATTTATTTCAAGTTGCCACAAGGGGGCGCTGCATCTTTCCAGTCGTTCCAAAATGCTATCCTCGGGTCCAACACCTCCAGTTTGAGTTCCCATCTCCGTGACAACCATCCAGCTCTGTTCGCCAAACTCTACATTACTAACGCTACGTTGGATTAGTTATACTAACGTTGACGTTTATTTAAGTGTTTGTTGCATTATGATGCTGTTTTGGTCGCCAGTGAATTAAGCTAACGTTAGCCAGGTAACGTTAGCTATGTAAGCTCTGCTGTCTCAGAGCAAAATGACTGTAATTTACTGCAGTTTTTCCTTCAGTTCAAATAATCCAAAGAGTTTAAAGCATATTTTCATGATTGTCGCAACAGTAACGTTTATCACAGTTATTTTGGCCAGGGTAATCATCGTCCCATACCCAGTATGATCCATTGATTTTGGACCTTAACACATTCTGAAGATGAATATGTCAGAATATTTCAGCCTCTGCTGCACAGATTAGAACCATTTTAAAAATCTAATCAAAAATTCATTCAGTCCTGGTCAAATTTAATACAGATATTAATCCCCCTAAGGAAGTTCTTCATCCTTTTTTAAAGTCCATTTCATTAAGAACCTGCGGTGAGCCAGCGTTAACCCAGTGAATGTTGGTTTCATTAAAACAGACTTGGAGGCCCTCAAACTGTTTCTGTCGGATCATGTAGGTTTAACAAACAAACTTAGCGTCCTTGTAAAAATATGGTTTTCTAGTGTACATGGAGGCTGAGGTATGACGCTCTGCAGTTGGAGCTTACTGCCAGTGAAGGTTATTCTTTATACTAAAGCTTTGTAATTTATATTACCCTTGCCTTGGGCACAGAACAACTTAGAATCCTGCATAATAAAAATCAGGAACGATCCAAGATAATTGTGTTTTAAACGTGTCAGCGTGGCGGTGTGTATCATTTAAGGTTTTGAATAATGCAGCGCTCGTCAGGATGTGAAATCATTCGAATTCCACGTAAGATTTAAACAGAAGCTTGACCTCAAGTGTTGCTTCTCTATCTGTTCACAACAGCTCTGTGAATAATGCAGCGTCCCCAACCGTATGAAACAGAACCACTCAGGATTTTATACAAGGCATGACACTAAATCTAACCCATCACAGGGGTTACGTTTCATATCGATCACATTCTGTATGTATGAAATGGCTGTAAGCTTTCATGTATTTTATCCTCCATTATTAAATGACACAGCCCCCGACTGAGAAAGAAATGCAGCTCAACCTGCCTCTGGAAACAGCAGCATACATCATTTTGTTTTCTTTAAGAGTGAAGGTTGCAGGTTTGATCCCCGTACTGGCTAGACACATGGAACGAGACACTGCAGTCCACATCACTCTGAAATGAATCGATAACTTCACTGTTTATATTTGATAAATAAAACCATTACTGCCATTACTGCTACAGCTGTAACAGTTAGAAATGCTGTCTGTCAGGGGGAAAGGCAGAAGTATTGAGACATGGTTATTAGCCCAGGAAAGTCGATGGTTAAGTCAGGAGACAGCTGTATATGGTTGGTTTCTCATACCAGCATCTTTTTTAACCCTCTGGGGATTGTTGGCTTTTTTTGACTACTTTTACTTTTACCTTTATATTTCACCTTAAAACTGTTTACCTTGCTTGTTTGAATCGAGCAGGAAAAGTTAGATTTTTTACTGTGAAACCACAAACAAATTAGCAAACAACAAAGTTATACAGTGTTTAAATGCAGCAATACCGGTGTTTTTGCAACTATACAAACAATCAGTGTCACAATAAGATGCACACTAATCTTCAAACAAATCTCCTCTTCCTCAACAACCAAATGCAGCGCGCTGCATATAATTTTTTATTGGTTGATGTGGTGCATTTTTCCACCATGGAAAGGGGGTGTCATGTTTCTTCCTGCAACAAACCTGATGAGAATATTCAGGAAAAAGCCTGGTGTAAATTATTTATGAAAAGTCTGGTTTTACTTGGCCTATCAACATGAAATCGGTCATGTGATTTGGACAAAGTTTTAAAATGGTTTTCATGGCAGTTTTGCCTTTATTTGACAGTCAGTGGAGAGAGAGAAGCCACTGTGCCATGATCACACTGTCAGAAACGAGCTTTCATGCAAGGTCATTCTGAAGTTCAAGCAAAATTAATATGAGGCTTCAGCAGTCAGAGAGAGCCAAATGAATATGTATTTTTATTGTCCTCGGAAATTCTCATTTTCAAAGGGAACTTAGCCCTGATAAAAACACACAGTTAAACAAACACAGTTCCAGATTAAAAATCAGCAACACGATCGTTCAAAGAGACACGTCTCAGCGTCATGTGACAGCTTCAGAGCAGAAGAATAAATGAACTAACTGTGTTGAATCATTGCAACAGTGTCCTGTGAACTGTCCAGTACTTTTCCACCTGATACAACCACAGAGGCATGATGGGAGAATACCAAGAATGGCTTTTTGAATAAAGGTGCACCGATACAAAAGCCTGCGGGGGGCGAGAGCTGGCCAACAAGCCGAGTGTGTAATTGACAGCAGTGAGTCAGAGCTATACAATTAGTAGTGAACCTGAGGGAAGCACCTGGCAGGCTGTCAGCCATCTGTAGACACAGAGCCGAGGGAAGTGGAGAGAAAAGCTCACCAATAATCCAATAATCCTACACCAGGAAAAATGTGAGCCACAAGAACCCGAGTTTAATGGCCAAACATTCTTTCATTCTTTCTGAGCTGTTTCACGTCGGGACCAAACCAAACACCACAATTAATCATCCACAGATTTACCTTTCATTTTATTGATACTTTATTTTTATTTTTCTCCCAATTTATCTTGAATCCTGTAAAGGTGACTTCATGGAGATTCTATGGGGAACTACAGATATAAAATATACAGGCATGATTCCCTTCATACCCTAGACACAAGGTCAGGGTGAGAGATTCTCTGCATATCCTCACTTTCATCGCCTCTCACCCTCTGAATATCAATAAGGAAAGAAGGGGAGAAAAACAGAGACGAGACACTGAGAGTAGATGGAGAGTGGGAGAAGAGGGGGAGGAAAAGAAATGAGGGAGACGAGGAGAATGAGGAGAGAAGAACAGAAGCCTCCTTGTCTAGATAAACAGAGGTACAAAAAAAAAAAGAAAAGCATAAACCCTGTCCAGACACATGTTTAATACCATGGCTCATTCACAGCTGAATTCACAAACACTGTGTTTGGTGTCACACGGATGGTGTGAATGAAAACAGAGGCAGATAAGGAATGCAATAAGTGACGTGTGTTTGGTGGACGAGCTGCAGTCAAGTGCAAGTTGTAACAACACTGCAGTAAAAATGAAAATGTCTTCCTGCGGGCAGCTGTTTCAGTGGATGTGCATGATGAAAACACAATAAGGAACAAGAAGACTTGACCTTAAAGAAAGAACATATGTACCTGTTCACAGGTAAGGGGAGACGGTACGCCTGGACCATGTGTGTCTCTAACATCGCTGGGAAAACTCTGATATTACTGCACGTGGGTTAATATTGGATGAAGACCCTGTGTGTCAGTAA